>NC_091824.1:106632634-106640134 GCF_038994185.2 Dermacentor albipictus | reverse complement strand
TGTTTCCACTTTTCAAATAATATCTTCATATATATTATTGAAACTGCTAATGCATGCGCATTTCAAGGATATAGCTATTATAAGCGAGTAGATATGTAAGCTTTAGAAATAAATGCTGAAGAATAAGCCTAAGTAGCACGCGGCTCTTGCTAACTGTGTCCCAACTGTAACCAAATTTGAAAAACCCACCACAGTTACAGCACTGTGACTTGTCCTCTAACTTTAGGACATGTTTATCTACGCGGATATCATAGGGACACAGTTCAAGAATGTTGGAATTTTACTTTGATTACTATTTCCTTTTTGAAAATAACCAAATATTGCAAATTCTGTTGTAAACAGCCCTACAACTATTTGCTAGAACAGGCTGAATTTTGGAGCACTTATAGCTCGACGAATGTCCACTTGTCAGGCTAAGTTTTATTTGTGTGTGTTTAGTACTTTTGTTATTAATGCGACCAAAATCAGGCAATATCCATAATACTCGGTAGAAGTTGCGCCCATTTTTGCGGGAAGGTACCAAACCTATGAGGCTGTGGCTTCGAAAAAAAAAGACAACTAGAAGCCTCAATGCACTCTTATTTGGTTTACTTTACTAATTTCACCACACTTGGTTGTTTTTATCGCTAACTTCTTCATTTGTGCGTAGCCGACATGTTAATTATTTTTTTGCTGCCCAATTCTTCCCTTCTGTTTAACTCAATGCTCCTCGCTCACTGTTTGCTCTGGTCCAATTTTGTTCACTTCTTCACACTTGGCCGTCAAAGACGGCCAAGTGTGAAGTGCGACTTCATCACTTTTCTGCAGCCGACTTCTTCAATTTCATGTTGCCGACTTCTTCGCTATCTTGCTTCCTTTTCTGCTAGTACGTTCGGGCACTTACCCAGCGGTAAATATCCACTGTGGGAAATCGGTGAAGAATGCTCGTATGCGTAGTGCCGAGTACTGCTGTATATATTCAGTGCCCCAAGTTGTCTATTCGGACACACTTTCATTTGCCATGCCGCCGCTTACACATATCCACTGGCTTCAAGTTTTCCATTCGGGCACACACTAAGCAGCACTTACACGGTGGCACATACCACGTGGCTCATGTGTATATTTGGGAAGGCAGCAGCAGTCCGCTATCAGTCCCCACAAAGAGAGGAGAAGAGGTTAAGGATGCTTAGCTTTGAAAAAGATACCGTATGAGAGAGAGAGAGAGAGAGAGAGAGAGAGAGAGAGAGAGAGAGAGAGAGAGAGAGAGAGAGGAAGACAGGCAAGTTGCTTATGCCAAAGTGCAAGATGCACTCATTTAAAATGTTCACCATCGCACAACTTTTCTTTCTGAACCTTTACTTTTGCTCTGTTTAACACCCGTTCGTTGAACGCCCAAGTAAACATAAAGATAAAACAGTGTTCAAAGCCACAACCGTCCCGTTGACGGTTATTGCTTTAAGTGAGAGCCGACTAGCCCAAGAACAAGTCCTGGTAAAATAGTTTTTACTATTGTGGAATTATACATTTTACAGCGAAGCTGTATATGGACAGAGTTCCGCGCATTTTTGTTCTTCGTGAACAAAAACTATCATCATCAATGGTTCATACCCCGTGAGCATTCATGCTCTCGTAAGCAAGCAAAAAATGCAATGGCTCATAGTCCCGTAAGACAGAGGCTACAATCACTCAGCAAAGTGAAGCGAATACTGCTTGAATTCTTTCTAATCAAGCATACAACATACAGAACAGCATGCCGAAAACTGTCATCATCAATGGCTCATACCCCCGTAACCAAGCAAAAAATGCAATGACTCATAGTCCCACAATGTTCATGGCTACTTACTCTGCGTGAATTACTTGTGATCACACTACTATTGTTGTCGTTGTCGGTGATTTCAGTATGGATGTGTAGGTACCGAAAAGGGAGCAGCTTACGCGGTCTGCGTTGCAGTCATATCCCTTGTGGTGCCACACCGATCCGGCCACCCAGTGGCATACGTGCATCAATTTGACATTATCTAAGAATGTGATTGCAGTTGCGAGTGAAATAATGACCACAGATCAAGACAATAAATGAGGGTACGTACCTTGTCGTCACGATGACCGCCCATCAAGACAGTAAATGAACTCGTACCTTTGTTCAAAATTATGTGTCACCTCCTTGTCGTGAGCTAAACAGCTTCGCTGGTCAACCACCTTCACAGAGCGGAATGATTTTTCCCCCTTTTCTTCGGAATTAGGTAAACATGAAATAACGAGTAAAAAGAGTGTTTGAAAAAAGAAAGGTATGTGCTTTACGCACGCGTGCTGCTCGTCAAAGTGCGTGTTGCAGTTTCGAGCAAATGATTTGCAATGCGAGACGTTTCACTTTGTTGCATCTCGCGGCCACAAAGCTCCTGAAAATTCCCCCTGACTCAGATTGCAAGCACAATTTACCGCCCTAATTATATCCTCGGAACGCATTCTCTCTCTCTCCCCCTCCCGTACTTTCAGCTTGCAGAATAATCTGTTAGGCGGCATATCAAAGAAAACGAAGATAAAACAATACAAAACCACTAGAGCCTCGAGCAGTAGTGCCTATGTGAACAGGATAGAGACAGAGAGATGATGGGGTCTGATAGCGTGCATAAAACTTCGTTTAACTTTTTACCTCGCTTTGTGTGTATAACAGGGGCAGTTAAGAGCTATCTTTGGGAAGATTGCTCCCAGCGCCTGAATTCTTACCCTTGCCCTCCATCCTTTGACAAGCTTTGCTGCGTGACTTCGGTCTTTCCAAAGAGAGCACCTTTGTTTTCGAGCCACGTCTGCGTATTTTTAGCCCCAAACAGATTAATATCATGAGAGCACCGGCCTGCGTCCACTTTCACGCAGTCCTAAATTATTCGACAGGCGACCAAAAGCAAGGAGAAGCGGTTTACGCCTGCCTTTTTCGATGATGTCGCATGTGAGGGCAGAGCAAGCTCGAGCACACAACAACGGCTTCCAACAAGACGAGTTTGTTCTCCTGCCTTCAGGAAGAGTTTAGCCTAGAGTGCACGATCTTTAATACCATTTTCGTTCCGCTGATTTTTAACCCTGGGGCGTATAGAGCACCGGAAAAGAGCTGAAAGATGGAGATAATTAAGGCAGGAGCCCTGTGCTGGCGTACTTCTTTGGCTTCAGTATGCTTGCGACCGATTCCTCTTGGCTATTTGTTGACTTACCTATGTGATTATTCGCTCGCTTGATAATGCATTTGTACACTTCTTACGAAAACTCCTGTGGTGCTCCATTCTGTGTGTTCATTGACTCGTGTGTGAAGAACAACTTTGCGTCTGTTCATGTTATGAGGCTGTCCTCAGTGTGTTTTTTTTAGTGCTCTTTCCGTTTTTTTATTGCCTTGCGACGAGGAGTAAACTTGTGCTTATTAAAGGCGCCAACCACTCGTTTGTTTCAATTCGTATCACGCATCTTTAAAGTAATAACCATTTCCGCAAGTAATTCACGCATGACTGCAATTGTATAGAAAAACAAATTTGACAGCTGCATAGTTCAGATCAGGCAGTACTAAGTACCAGACGTCGGGTGTTACCAAATCCTGTCTGGGAGCTTACCATTGTCGTTGAAGAGTGCGCAATCATTGCATTCTACCGGTGTTACCATATGGGGCAGCCACTTAGAGGTTAGCAAAGAAGCTAGAGAATAAGTTAAGGACTGCACAAACAGTGATGGAATGAAAAAGGGTTAGGCATTAAGTTAAAAGACAGGAAGAGAGTGGTGTGGATCAGAGAGCAAACGGCGATAGCCGATATTCTAGCTGACATTAGAATAAATGCAGCTGGGCAGGTCATGTCATGATGGTAGAATGGTCACAGCTGCTGATGATGATAGTCGACATCTACGCAACGCGAACTCGCGCCAATAGCTGCAGCACGAGACACCGACGCGCGTCGAGCTGGTCGGTCACTAGCTGCCTGATACGGCCTTGTAGTTTTTGTATTACTTAATCTTTCAAGACATCGAACGAGTGAAAGAGCGAACGACGAAGTTTACCACGAAAACGGTGAGATACCTATACACCAGAAAAACTGGTATGAATCGGAGAAGAGTGCTTCGCATTTAATATATTCTGTGACGGCGGTGCTATGTATCATGCATAGCACGTTCAGTAATGAGCTCGCAACTAACCTTATCAATTGCGAATAATTTTCAGACTGGACGGACGTACGTGCGACAACAGCAGCAGCAACAGCAGCAGTAGCAGAAACAAAGACAACAGCACTGATGCCCACGCCACGAATTCATGTCGAGACATATTCGAGATCTGATAAGGTTTCATTGACCAGTCTTCATTAGCAACGTATCAAAATCATTCAATTCCTACCCCAATTTTACTAAGCAACACTGCGATATGGGCTGAATGTACACCAGCCTTTGTCGTAATAGAGCGCCCTTGGTCGTAAAAGTGGATGTAGGTTTCAGAAATCAAAGATTAAATGCGCATCAGCTGTTCCGCCAGTTTGGGAAATGTGCCTCGTGCGCTACACTGCGTGGCGTCGTTGGGTGTTTGTTCGATCTTAAGTGAAATGACGCAACCACTTGGGGCATACTGGCCAGAAATCGGTTCACGGAAGGGATAAATCGCAATCACATTCTTTATTTGATGGTGGCGCGTAAGGTGGCCTTTTAAATAAACGCTGAGAGTATTACCGAGAGTACTTAGAGCTGAAGTACTCGGTATTGTTTGGAAGGATAACATAAAATGTATTGTTAGTTAACCCGCCGTGTTTGCCCACTGGCTTTGACGTCGCGGTTCCGAGCTCGAGGTTTCGGGTTCGACTCCGGCCGCGGTGGCCGCATTTCGACGCGGGAAATGCAATAATGCTCGTGTACCTAAATTTAGATGAACGTTAAACAATACTAGGCAGTCAGATATAATCCCGAGTCTCCCACTACGGTTCGACTCTCAATCATATTGTGGCCTTGGTACTTAGAGCCCCAGAATTGAATTTATGGTTGTAGCTGTAGTAACATTAAGGGTTACTTGATAAGGCTACCAGACAGAGGTGGAACTGTGAGGTGTGCATGAACGTTTGCACAAAAGGGACTTAAGAAGTAACGAGCTTGGGGCCACAGGTGATTAAAAAGAAAAGTCGTCGGTTCATGAATGAAAACATATTGCGATCATCTCGGTCACCTATTTCTCATTTGTCCGTTGCGTGTTGCAGACAATGCTACCTGACTCATTCGTGCGTTTCAACGTGGGTACTGGTTGCCTCATTTTGTGTTATTTCGATGCGGAATTGTGTTGGCATTGGTGCTGCTAGCTGTACAAGAAGCGCAGCAAGCAGTAGGCAAGCAGTATGCGCCATCTTTCACAGAACAAGCCGCGCATATGGCCGAGTCCTTCAGGTGGAATTACTCCCCTTGAGTCTTCTTCCAATATTTTGTTCAAGAACAAAGTTCCTAAAGAAATAATTGGAGATGCTGTACGCGCGTGCAGGCTGTTTGCTATATACTTGCTGCAGGTTTATGTGCGACGCCTACTGACCATAGAACGACAAATAAACCACCCATAATGCATTTCCTGAAACTAGAAGATAAGCCTAGTAATTACACCATTCATGACTTTCTGCCTTTCCGTTTATTTCTAGCGTGCCTTCGTTACACCCAGTGTATGCACGAACATAGTAGGAATTGACTCTGTCTATCTTTTTTTTTTTACTTACGCTGGTTGCTTGAACAGAATATGAAGTATAGGTTAATATCGAGAAGCCTGCTTAATGCGCAAACATTCCTTTTCCGGCCGAGAGAGCATTCAACACGGCTGAGCGTCACGAATATTGACATGCAAAGAAAGATCACGAAAGGCGCCAGTAAATTGACCCGGTCAACGTTGTGAAACTGACAGATTGATAACCCGACTGCATGCAAACTAAGAAAAGGCCACAATTTTTAAGCATTCCATAGTGTCGCGCTTTCCATTTAATGGAGCTGCTAACCCGATTTGAAACTCGACTTAAGGTAACTCTCCCCTTGAGACTGTGCCTGGCAGTAGCTTTGACAAATGCATGCTTTTTTGGCCTCTTAAGAATAGCTTTGCAACCCCGCATGCGATTTTTGCATTTGCGAAGGGGCCGTTGATCATCCTTTATGCCAGTGTCCCAAAATTAAGGTGCAGGAACGATCACTCTTGTTTCGTAAGAACGATAACGCGACCGGCCACTGACTGAGGAGGCATATAATCGAACATAAATTTTGCCGCATGTTTCCTTTTCAGTGCGCGGTAGTAAAGCAGACTCTATTCTGGTTAACTTTCTTAGATATGTTCCACTTCTCTCCATGCGTGTGTATTTTGCTTACTACAGTCGACGACCATACACGGGACAGCTTCTTCACCTTCATCTTTCTTTTTTGTTCCGTAGCCGAAAGTGGACTAAGACTACCTTACGATCTCAGTGGAGGTCGTAAGGTTCATGCAGTTAACATATTCCTAAAATGGCATGCGTTAGCAGTGATACTAAAGGTTATGGTTTCGGCACATAAAACCCCATAATTTCATACAACCAAAGCTTAGTTAAAAAAAAAAAAGAGATTGAGGGGCATAAAATTGACTAGCAAAATGCGATTTCTGCGTGCGCTCGAATGTAGTATACATAACTTGCAACAGAAGACAAAAACGACTTTTCTTAAAGTCTTCGGAATCAATGATGCTCGTGATCTATCCTTAAAACACGGCAGAGCAAAGAACGTTGTACAGAGTTGAGGGAACACTGGCAATGACGCTGTTGCAACACCTTCCAAGAGATGGTCAATCACCGACTTGCCCTAATTTTATGTCTACTGTATTAGAAATCTACCGAGATAAAAATGAAATTGACGTGCGCATTTACGTAGTTGTCTTTCGAAATTTATGGGTTTCACAGGGGGCCATGTATGCGCGAGCAGCGAAATGGTTTTCACTATCGACGTCCCTGGCGAAGGTACCTGTAAATCTGGCTTCTTTGCAATAAAGAAGTATTTGCGGAAAAACGCATTGTTGCAATTGTGCGTGGTTCGCGGTACGGCGGTGTATTTTAATGTACATGCGTGCAACCCCGAGCGGTCACAGTCGTCATATATAGGCCGCACCAGCTAGCATGAGGCATATTTTTCTGGAACTGAGTGATACTGTCTGAGTATTTGTTTCTGTTCTGTTTCACTCAATCTCCATCATTTAGCAAATGTTAATAATAATAAAACACAATTACAGGAATAGACCAACAGGAACTGCACAGCGATGCCACGATCAAATGAATGGCTCTGTTATCATGGTCTAGCCGTATTAGGAAGTATTTCGTGAGCTCGTCTGTTTCATAGCTATGCGCTTAGCAGTATACGTTACGCGCATATTAATGCGATAGCGTTAAGTGCCCCGTTTCGCAGAAAATCCAGCGACGGCGTCCCGCTACCGGCATCGACCATTCGTTTCGGCAAAAATTAATCCGGACCAAGCAAACCCCACCACGCATACCCAACCACGCAGACCCTCCGTCTAGCGCA